>NW_027556098.1:245389782-245412058 GCF_003287225.1 Phascolarctos cinereus
AAAAATTTTTGTCATATACACAGAAATGTGTGTGTGTGTGTGTGTGTGTGTTTATATGAGACCAACCTCATATTCCCCAATAGATAAATGTTCAAAGGATATAAACTAACAGTTCTCAAAAGAACTTCAAAGTATTCACAACCACAAGAAAAAAATGCTCCAAATAACTAATAATGAGAGACAATACTATTGCACACTTTTAACAGACTACAGTATAAAGTAAACATAACTTCTATATGCACTGGGAAACCAAAAAATTCGTGTGACTTGCTTTATTGCAATGGTCTGGAACCAAAGCCACAATATCTCCAAGGTACACTTGTATATCTATCCTAGGATCCTTCTCCATTTCTCCTCCCCTAGAGTAACAATCCAGTCCCCTTAAGAGTTAACATGAGAAAATTTAAAATTCTAGTGGTATGCAAAACAGGACAATCTTAATGTGAATAATTGATTATATTAAAACATTCAGGCAATGTAGAGAAGAAGCACTAAACCTAAATGGCAATAGCAAGTCCCTTCCTTTTGTTAGAAGAGTTCTCATGGTTAAAATATCAGTAAATCAACACTGAAAAATCTAATATGGCAATTTTCAGGATTCTATTCTTTTGATTACCCCATTATCATAAAAGAAAACCTGAACAAGTAGGACAAAATAGTAATCTGGGTGTGAGGATGAGAGTATGAAGGTAGGGAGAGAAACTAATCAAGCATTCAGTAAATTTAAATACAAGATTATAAGAATTACTCAGATATCCAAGAAAATTAGGCTCATCCCTCCCTGCCCCAAAACATACAGTATCCCTGGTCACCCTCTCCAGTCCTTAATACATCTTAATACCCTGACATACTAAAGAAGAGTAGGTCTACTCCTTGATCTTCATTTTCACTTCCAAACCTTCTTTCTGACATCACTCAGCAATCTTTCCTTTAAGGTTCATGATTCATTCCATCCGTGTGTAGACAGACAGACAGACAGACAGACAGACAGACACACACACACACACACACTCTGTGTGTGTGTGTGTGTGTGTCTCTGTCTCTCTCTCTCTCTCTCTCTCTCTCTCTCTCACACTACCCTATACACATTCTGATTATTGTTATCTAATTCAGTGCCTGGCTTAGTCAGTCCTCTCTATCCCAATCCTTCCACCATATTTAAGGATTTCAATACATGCTAACATACCCCTCAAACACTGTGGAATCCTAGTTAATCAATGTTCTCAAATCCCATGATTTGAACCTTAACTCCAACTCTGCTCCACTTTTATTTCCTCAATCTCACTACCAAGTATAACTTTATCCTACATGATCCAGAACTACTCTTAAACCTCAATCTCTTGTCCTTCCTTCTACCTCCTCCTCTGCCTCTCTTCTCCTAACCCTGTTCTTCATCCTCATCCTCCTATCACTCCATTCTTCTCTGCTTTCCCAATCCACCAGATGTAATCTGGCCTCACTTTGCTCCTTTCCTAATCTTGATCCTGTTGGTTAATCAAATCAACTACCTAGTCCTCTACTCTTAAATCCTATGCCTCCTTTTCTTACTACTCATAGCTTGTCACAACCCCATCTCACCATCTGCCTCTCCACTTTTATTCCTGATTTCAATAAATGCTACTGGAAGAAATCACAAAGAATAGTTTTGACCTAGTCAGCTAGGTACACTACAAATTTATGCTATCTTATCTCAACTGGACCCTGACTGTTTCTTTCCTTATCATTCTCCCCACAGGGTTTGCTCCAAACCTTTTCTTCCCAAGCTTCCTACAAACCCCACCCACACATTCTCCTCAGAGAGAGAACCACAACTCCTACTTTATTAAGAAAACAGAGATCTTCTATCAGGATCAACCTATTCTGCCAATTCCAAACCTGAATGATAAAAAGGATCCAACTGTAGGATGGACAGCAAGGCCCTTAGGGTACTTAAGAATATACTCTTCTAAGCAACCCAGGCTTGAACTTAAAAAGAAAAAATTCCTAAAAATACGTCAGTTGATTCTCCTATCCTCAAGCCAAAGTCTAATATCTCTGCCAATTTCAACTACTTGTATCTACTTCATCTCCCACTCACTTTCCCCAACAATCTCTGCCAGTTTAATTTCTATCCATCCTTCAAGATCTAGCTCAAATATCAACTGCTCCATGAATCCTTTCCAATCTCTACTTCCTAACAGTACTTATATTCTACCCCAAATATAACACTTCACTCAAATGTTTAATTGAAATCTGTCTCATAATATCTGTCAATGTGCCTATTGCCTTCCCTGCTAAATTCTAAGTTCCATAAAGGCAGTGATCATGCCCTATTCATCTTCTTGTATTGAACAGTTCATTGCAGTACCTGTAGAAAATTTTCAATAAATGTTTGTTAAACTGAAATTAATTCCCTTTGGTCTTGTGCTATTAGAATTCTGCTAAGGGCAGATTTCAGAAAAACCTAGAAAGATTTACTTGAACTGATGATGAGCGAAGTAAGCAGAACCAGGAGAACATTGTACACAGAAACAGCAACATTGTGCAATGACTAACTTTGATAGACTTAGCTCTTCTCAGCAACACAAGGATCTAAGACAACTTCAAAAGACTCACGACGGAAAATTCTATCCACATCCAGAAAAAGAAATATGGAGTCTGAATGCAGATCAAAACATACCATTTGCTCTTTTTTTTTTTTTTTGGTTTCTTCCTTCTCATGATTCTTCCCATTGGTTCTAATCTTTACAACACGACTAATGGGAAAATGTTTAATATGAATGTATATGTAGCGCCTATATCAGATTGCACACCACTTGGGGAGGAAAGAAAAGAAGAAGGAAGAGAAAATGTAGAACTTAAAATCTTATTGAAGTGAATGTTTAAAACTAAGAATAAATTAATTTTTTAAAAAGAATTCTGTTATGCTTCCTCCTCTAATTTATTTTTAATGTTTTTATTGACTTTTGTTTTTTCACATCATCACAGTTTCCTCCAGTGTCTCTCCCCTTCCTTTTTCTAGAGAGTTGAGGGGGAAAAATAAAAGTCAATCAATCCACTGAAAAAGTTCCAAAATATAGCAATGTCCTACACCTGCGGACCTTCCACCTCCAAGAAGGGGTGGACTGGAGGTGTCGTTTCATACCTCTTTTTTTAAACATGCTTGACTTCCTAATTTTACTCCATTCACTCTTGACTTTTTTTTCGGTAGTTGTTCTTTCCATTTACATTGTTGTAGTCATTGTATATATTGTTTTCTTGGCTCTGCTAATTTTGCCTGCATTATTTGTGTAGATCTTTCCAGGCTCTCCGAATTCATCAAATTGCATCATTTCTTATAACACAGTAGTATTCCATTACACATTCATGTACCACAATTTATTTAGCCATTCCCCAATCAATGGGCATCATTTTGTTTCTAATTCTTTGCTATCCAAAAAAAAAAAGTGCTGCTATAAATATTTTAGTATATATAGACTTTCTTCTTATCAATGGCTTCCTTGGGATATTAACCCATTAATGAAATCTCCAGTTCAAAGGCTATAAACATTTTAGCCACTTTATTTGTATAATTCCAAATTGTTATACAAAGGTTATACAATTCATAATTCTACCAATGATGTATTCATATGCCTATCATCCCAAAACCCCTCCAGCACTACTGCCATTTGTTGCCATCTTTGACACTTTTCCAGGTTGTAATGTAAAACCTCAGGGCCATTTTGATTTGTATCTTTTATTATTCCTTCATGTGGCTGTTAATACTTGGCAACTCTTTTTAAGAACTATTTTTTCATATCCTTTGATCACTAAGCTATTGGGTAATGGCTGTTAGTCATAGATTTGTTGACTTCATGTATCTTAGATTTCAAACTCATCAGAGAAATTTGATTACAAATATTTATTTTTCCCATTTGACCACTTCCCTTTTCTTATCCTAGGCACATTAATGCTGTCTGTACATAAGATTTTCAATTTCATATAATCAAAGTTATCTATTTTATCTTTTCTAAGCATCTCTATCTTGTTTAGCTAAGAATACATTTCCTACCCATACCCATGAAAGGCATATGATCTGCATCCCTTCTAATTTTTTGTATGATCTTTAATAATAAGGTCACCTATTTAGAATGTATTGTGGAATATGGTATAACATGCTGATCAACCTAAATTCTGCCATTGCTTTTCAGGTTTCCCAGCAGTTTTTATCCAACAGGATTTCTTTCCTAGGTAATATGCTTACTTTATTAAACACAGGTTTAATGAGTTCCACTGTTTCTGATTCTCCCTTATCTAGTCTGTTCCATTTATCTACCTACCTATTTTTTTCTAACAAATACCAAATGGTTTTAACAACTGCTTTATGATATAGTTAGAGGTCTGGAAGTACTGTTTCCCTTTGTCCCTACCTCCTCTAATTTATATTTAACATGTCATGATATTTCCAAAAATTCTTAATTCCTAGAGTTATACCAATAGTTGATATTCTTAAGACCTTGTGCAGCAATGATTTAGTACCAGGAATTTGCAACGCATGGAATCTATAGCAGAGATATAGGGACAAAAGTATCCACTCTGTCAATGACTTACATTTTATGTGAGAAACAGAATCACCACATAAAAGCTGGAAAATGTCACCTAAGCAGTAGCTTGGATCTGCACTTCGCAGCAATTCAGTGTCATTACTGATTGGGTGGTAGGACCTGGACTCCAAAAGGCCTTAAGATCATGTCTAAGTAACCCAACCCTCTACCACCACCCTGCCATGAGAAAATCTTTGTTACACGCACAGACAGAATTGATCCTATAATTCCTCAGATAAAAGCTATTTCATGGGTGCCTGCCCCAAGGACTCTTTCTCTGATGCCTGCCCAAGGAGCACACTATGCCACGCCTTCTATCTTGTCCCCTCAACAAAGTTATTTCTGTTGTCATACTAAATAACCATCCCAACAAGCTCCCTCTTTACTGACAGGTACATCAGCAACGAAAAGATAAAAATCCACCAAATGCCTCTGATTCCTTCCACAATCTTAGAAATATTATGAAACTACACTTTGAGTAGAGATCCCACTACTTAGCATATACCCCAAGGAGATCAAAGGCAGAAAGAAAGTTCCTATACATACACCAAAACGGCAAAACTTTTTGAGGCAGCTGGAAAACATACTAGAAACAAAGTAGATACCTATCAGTTGGGGAATGGCTCAACAAATACTACACTGTGAGAAATGACAAATATGAAGAATTCAAAAAAGATAGGGAAAATTACAAGAACTAATGCAGAGTGAAGAATAACTAGGAAAATAATATGCACAATTATAAAAATGTAAATAAAAGGAAAAATAACAAAACTAACCTACTGCATAATTATAATAAACTAGCTTAGCCCAGAAAAAATAAAATATGAATCCTTGATTCATCCCAACTCCAGAAGTAGGGCAGGACTATGGATGTGGAACATTGTATTATATAAGGTCAGTGTCTTCAACACAAGTTCATATATTACTGGATCACAGATTTAGAGGAAAGGACCTTAGATGTCACCTAGCCTACCCTCTCATTTTACAGATGAGGATCTGAGGCCCAGAGAGGTGAAATGATATGCCCAAGGTCACACAGATAGTAGAATCCAAGGTTCTCTGATTCCAAATCCAGCATGGAATCATAACAAGCTTTGGTTAAAGTTTTTTTTTTCCATTTGTATTTTATCTTTTGTTAGAAGGGTACCTTTCCCCCTCTCTTGACTCAGCTGCCCAGATCCCATAAAAACACCAAAAGGCCCATTAGAACAAGTGCCTCAAGGGTACTTCTCCACTTTCAGAAAATTCCCTTTTTCCTTTCCTCACTCTTAGCTGAACACAAACCCATACATCAAACCTCCCTGGTACTGTCTTTCTAATGAGCTTATGTACCCTGCGGACCCTTGGGCTTTACCATCTACCCTATCACAGCATTATTAGGACTTTGAGGCCTTTCTAACCACCCAGGCAAGCTGAATTATCCTGCATATGTTTATTTCTCCCAGTTAGTATATAAGTGAGCTCCTGGAGAGAAGGAATTGTCATCTTTCTATTTGTATCCCTTGCAATTAGCAAAAATTTTCATTTATTCAAGGAGCTGCTATCCAGGGAGGGAGATAGGCATATTCAGAAAGGCATGTAGAAACAAAAAACATCAATAAAAATAAGATTAAAATTGTTTTAAGGACAATATCACAACAATGAAAATAAAAATTACTATTTCACTTAATAAATGATTTTTTGATTTCTGAAAAGATGTGCCATAAGGCTAGTGAAAAACTGAAAATAATTCTGAAAAACTTCAAACAATGTTTCAAGTTATCTTTGGGCTAAGGAAGACCCCCCAAAAAAAGTGTTGTTATAACTCCAAATGGCTAACTATAGAACAATGGAAAAAAAAACTGAAAATCAAAATAACTTCAAACACACAATGTACGTATCATCATATTATCACTGATCATTCATTACTACTCACTACCTGCTTTAGTGAATTGTTAGGATGAATAGGACAAAAATACATTTTATAACAAGGGAAGTAGAATGCCTGTCCAAATTTGAGATATGCATTCTGTTCCATTTCATACTCAAGTTTTTGCCTCAAAGGTAAAATAAATTTTATAAGATTAACCAACAGATATACAATTTCTGATCAACCCCTCAATTTGAATCATTTATTTGCTAGGGATGAAAGATCTAGAAATGAAAGGACAAACAGTAATATTCTAGCAGCAACAGAGCTGACAAAAAAAAAAACACAAGAGTTGAGCAAGCCCATCTCAGAGGCACAAAATGGGGGGCGGGGGAATTATAGATGTAGATTTCTTAGAAACACTATCTCTGTGGTAAATTTCCCAATTTTTTATAACATCCCTCTTACACAACAGGTGATATGAATATTCTATTCCTGTTAATATAAATCAAAAACCTTTCCAACCTTAGCATGCAATTTAATGGGTTACCATGGTTTAAAAAAAAAAATCATCACCTCCAGACTAGACCACCAGAAAAAGTGCTCCCAGTCCTCAAGGAAACTAAATGGCCCAATACTGGGTCTAGAGTCAAGAAAATCTGAGTTCAAATTCTGTCTCAGACACTGGCTGTGTGATTCTGGGCAAGTCAACTTGTCTGCCTCAGTTTCCTCATCTGTAAAATGGAGATCATAATATTGCCTACCTCCCAGGGCTGCTGTGAAGATAAAATGAAATATTTGTAAAATACTGGCAAAACTTAATGCACTAATATAAATGCTACCTAATATTTGGGGTGAAGTTAAGCCACTCAGCCCTGGTGCACCCACCCTGGACCAAACTATCTTGCCCACTGTATTTAGCCAGCCCCATCTAACTAATCCCCTTGGACATCCTCCCAATACCACTTCACACCCTACCTTTCCAAATACTGCTCTGAGAAGAGTAATCAAATCAGTACTACTATACATATTATCTTTCTTCTTTAAAAGGGGCATGTCAAATGACTTCAGTACAGCTCCAGTCACCATCATGGTGATTTTCCCAACCAACACTCTTTTTCCAGATCACCACTGGCTCCAGTTACCATCCCTATGACTTGCCAAACAAACACTCCCCTCCAAAGTCACACTCCCACGTATGTACTGTCTTGCTTCATTAGAATGAAAGCTCCTTTGGAGCAAAAATCATCTCACTTTTACATCTGTATCCCTGATGCTTAGCAGAATGTTTGACCTGTAGTAAGTGCTTAATAAAATACTTTTTCATTCCTTCCTTTATTTTCCACACCTAGTGGCTAACCTTCAAGACAGAAGTGTCTCAAAACTTTAGGCTAGTCCTCAAACAGTATAATGCTGAGCCCCCACTTAATGTTATTTCCATCTTTGTGAAATTTTTCAGTTTTAGTTCTGGCTGGAATAGCTTTCAAGAACACAGGGTCATTTTACTACCATGAAGCAGGAAAATAAAACTCTGTACAAAAACACAATAGAAATATACCATTATAATTACTATAGCCCATATATATCTTTTGCTCTACAAAATATGCCCCACATTAATGCACTGTAGAAAAAGTCCAAGAGATGAAAACAAAATGAAAAAAAAAAAGACATACATGAAGAGATGCAAAGTGAAGTGAGCAGGACCAGAAGAACACTGTACACAGTAACATCAATACTGTATGATGATCAACTGTGAATGACTTAGCTATTCTCAGCAATACAATGATCCAAGACAATTCCAAAGGATTCATGTTGAAATATGCTATCCACATCCAGAGAAAGAATTAAAGTCTGATGCAGATGAAAGGATATTATTTTTCACTTTGGTGGCTTTTTTTTCCATTTGGTCTATGTCTTCCTTTATAACATGACTAACATGGAAATATGTTTTGCTTGACATATCAAATTGTTTACTGTCTCAAGGAGTAGGGAGGTAGAAAGAGAAAATTTGGAATTGAGATTTTTTTAAATGTTAAAAATTGTCTTCACATGTAATTGAGGAAAAATAATATATTATTTAAAAAACCAAAAACATGTCTGACTAAAGTTAGCTAAAGCCAATTTATAAGTCAATCTTATTTCCTATCTGCCTCCATTTCAGTGTCAGGTACATCTGCTAAGGTGGGAAAATGGCCTTTGGAAATAGGAAATCATTTTTTCCTTTACTTATGTGACTTTATTAACAAGATGGCTTAGTTATTCAAAAATATTCAAAAGACAAAAAATTTCTTAAGTAAAAATGTAGTATATAGCATTATAATCTTGGAGAATATAATTATCATCTACAATACATTGCTTCTACTGCAGAGATTTCAACGACTAGAGCTTTGACCATTTTACTTTTTTAACCACTAACCACAGGTAGCCTTTGTACCTTTATATCTAAAGTTTTACGTCTGAGGGTAATTTTCCTCTTAACCCTGTACAATCAGTACATTATCACTCAACTAAAGAGACAGCTTTGCAATGGAAATTCACTCCAAAGTTTTCTGGAGTGTTCTAATAGCAACTTATAACAATACTTGAAAATTATTAATAATAATAATAAACAACTTTGTGTTGAATAAGAGTGCACTGGCAAAAGCACTGGACATGGAGTCAAGCAATCTAGATTGAAATCACAGTTCTGACCCTTTATTAGTTGTATGGCTTCAAGGAAGTAATGTAACCTCTGAGCTTTATACTGCTTCATATTTAAAATAAAGATGATACTTGTACTACCCACCTTATAGCACTGTTACAAAAATAAAATTTTGTTAATCTGAAGACACTATACAAAATATTAATAGTTTTGGTAAACAATTTGTACCAACCCAATTTATACTTTTTTTAATGTAATACATGATATATACTAGACAAGCAACTGGTTTACACTTGGGAAACTACGTTGCTTTCAACAATCCTAAGGTACTCCTTGAAACAAAGACCTACAATATTCCTCTAGTGATTCTAATTATGAAATTATGAAATAGCATAATCTCCAAAGAAAATCTAAATTGTAGAACACAACGATAAGCATAAATAGGCTACAGCATATTACCATACTTACACAGGAGAAGCCATATAATTAACAGCTTTCAAAAGCTATCAAGGGTCCTTAATTCTTTTTTATTAAGTTTTAAGCATTTATTATAAACAATATTATACAGTGATGCAACTAAAGAGCTTTGAAATTATTTACAATTATGAATAAAAACTCAATGAGTTATTTCATTGAAACAGGAAATTCCTAATGTGGAAATTTCCTTGCCAAGGCAGGTCAACACCTTCTCAGCAACTTAGTCTTAAAGAGTTGCCTAGGGTAATAAGGTCACACAGCCAGGATTTGTCATTTGAACCCAGCTGTTACAACTGACTGTAAGGCCACCTCTCTGCCTTATTACAGTTAAATAAAATAATTCCACATACATATTAAATATTAATAAATATATGCATATATTATTAACCATTCCAAAAGCAAAAATTTAGGCAAATAGATTTTTTATCAAAAGAACACATATTTGTTATTTTTAAAATTTTAAAAATGCTTTGATACTTTTTGTCCTATTATTTTCCACCAACCCACCTCCACCAAAGATGTATATACTCTTTAATATAGATGAACTACTAAAATTGTGTGCACACATTACATAAAGATTGTTAATACACAATTTTAGCAATCTACATACATACATGAAGCATGCCAATAGAAAGAATTCACAGATTGACTCAAGATAAATACCTTACACTTCAAATTCCCAAAACACACAGTGGTTAAATCTAACAGTTCCAATGACAACAAATTCTGCAAGTGACCCAGAGAGAGACCTTCAAATATATAGAAAAGGAAACCTGAATTAAAACAAGACTATTCTCCATCCACCAGAAACCATGGAGGAAATGGAAAAAGCTAAGGAGCTCAATACACAACACAATGTGATTATACACTGCAAAACTGAGCCTAAACATTAACCAAAAAAAAAAAAAAAAGATGGAAGTTCAGTAACAAACGGGCATTTGAAGCATTTCCACAAAGAACATCAGACCTGAACAGATTTCTTGATTTGCAAATATCCCAGACAACAGAAATTTTAAAATAATACAAGATAAAAAATTAAATAAATAAAGCAATCAAGGAAGGTATAGATAACTAAATAAATTACCGGTCCCCCACAAAAAAAAAAAAGAAAAGAAAAAAGAAAGAGAAAGACACCCATGAGGTTAACAACAACAACAACAACAAAATAACAGAGAGACTGTTAGAGATTTCTTTCTAAAAATATTCAAGGAAAAGCAGAACCCAAATAGAAGGATAGTAGAGTAATGGACATGAGACTTCATGGACTAAAATTTCCACACCCACATACAGGTGAATCAATGTTTTTGTGGAACTAAATTGTAGAATGGGTAGGCTCAAAAAGGGAAGAAAATAAAGGAAGAAGATAACAGGTGAAGAAGTACATGTACTAATTAAGTCAATGGTTAACAATGAAGGGTAAGGAGGCAATGGGAGGGACTGAACATATGGAATATAAAAGGGTGACATCTTGTGGTGGGAGGGGAATCCTACTGAAGAAGACTTCCATGAAGGAAGAAATAATCTACAACAAGAATTATGGAATCCTTACAATGAGTATCATCTGAAGGTATCTGATCCTTAAAGAGACCACTTAGTCTGACTCAGTAGAAGGGGAATCAGCTCCTAGAAGCAACTAACACCCAGAAGAGTGGCAAGGGATAGATCTATTGAAGAGGTTACATAACAAATGAAAGAAAAAAACTTAACAAGGAGAGCAAAGGGTGATAATGAACTGCACAATGAAGAACACAGGAAAATTCCAATCACCTGCCAGAATCGGTATTTCTGAGTGAGGCATAACAGAAAAAACAGGGTGGGATGGGAAAAAGCATTTATATAGCACCTATTATGCACCAGGCACTGTGCTAAATGTTTTTTTTTAAAATAACAAATATCATTTTATCCATAAAACAAGCCTGTTAGGTAAATGCTATTATTACTCCATTTTACAGTTGGGGAAACTGAGGCAAAAGAGGTTACGTGCCTTACCCAAGATCACAAAGATAGTAAGTGCCTGAAATTGGATTTAATTCGGGTCTTTCTGACTCCCAGTCCAGTGCTCAATCCACTGTGCCACCAACTGCCCCCATTAGATTTGCACAGCAATAACACAGAAACTATTTAGAAGTGGGAACTCAAACAGTTGTCTTAAAAGTTTTAATACCATGAGAAATACAAGAAATAAAGAAGAATTAAATAAGTATAGAAGCCATGAATCAAAGAATCAAAGTCTAAAATTAAGAGAAAGAGAAAAGAACAAGGGAAAGAAATCATTTTTCAGAAAAAGGCACAGAAAATGAAATAAGCTAACAAGCTGAATGAGAAGCCAGAAAGGGAGAGTTTACTTAACTACTTACTGGAGAAAAAAAGAGGAGGGAGCTTAAATAACCAGATAAAAGAAATTCATATAGTAAGCAAAACTCCAAAAACTAGGGAAAGGAGGGACAAATAGGAGGGAGGGAGGTTTGTGTGTGAGGCTAAAGATGAAAGGAGGAGAAGCAAGGGAAATAGGGCTGCTTTAAATTGGATTAAATTAAAATAACTGAAAAGAAAAAGGACTGTCTTCACAGAGGAAGTGAAGGAAGGGATAGATACTATTTTGGAAAAATATTAGGGACAAATGGAGGAAAATATAAACCCAATTCTAATAACTTTAAATGTGAATGGATTAAATGAGACAATGAAAGAAAACAGTAACATTGGATAAGAAAACAAAATGCCACATTCTGTAGATTACAAGAAACACACCTAAACAAAGATACACAAAGACTAAAAATGAGGGACTGGAACAACAGGCGAGTTAAAAAAAAACAGCAGGAGCTGCAATCATTCTATCAAACAAAAATAAAATTCTTTGCATAAAGAGTTGAAGAAATAAACTACATGATGCTGAAGGAACCACAGACAAGAAACCAATATCAATATTAACTTTATATGTGCCAAATTCCTTAGTGTCTAAATTCATAATAGAAAAATCAACTGAATTACAAGAAGACATAGATTTCTGTAATATAACAGTGACAGACTTCAATCTCTGAAATTTGTGTAACTGTAACAAAAAGACAATTAAAAAAGAAAATAATTGAATAAATTACTGGAGAAACTAGAGCTAAAATAATTATGGCATCTTATAACAGAAACTGCCATAGACTACATATATTTCTCAATACCAAAAGGACTTATACAAAAATTGACCATGTGTTAGGGCACAGAGATACTACGAATAAATCTTAAGATGTAGAAATAATGTAAACATATCCTCTACAGACCACAATACGATAAAAATAGCAATCAGCTTAGGAAGAACAAATTACACCAAACCTACTGGAAACCTAATGATGAAAACTTAAATAATTAGTGGATCAAAGAATAAATCATATAAACAACTAATATAAACAATGTAACAAAATTTGAGATGCCTCTAAAGTAATGCTCAGGGGAAAAACTTTATCCCCTAAAAATACATTAACAAAATATAAAAGGAGAAAATTAATGAACTGAGGATGTGTTTTTGAAAAATTATAATGCCAACAAATACACAAACTAAAAATAAATACAAATAAAGAGATGTTAAAAATTAGAGAAGAAAATTGGAAACCAATTACAGAAATTATAAAATAAAAAGCTAGTTCTTTGAGAAGACTAAAAGAAAAAAATCTATTAACTTTTAGCCAATCTGATTAAAAACGGAAGAAATCAAATTAATAAATCTTGTTCATACATAGTAAACGATTAATATAGGTTTGCCTGACTGAATAGTTCATTAGTGAGTATGAAGATTTTTTTTTTGTTACTATCTTTAGGTCTTCTGATGATGGAACAATAAGCATAATTACAACACCTCACTCAGCTAACACTTAATTTGGATTTATGATGAATTATAGCCTTAGAAAAGTCAAATTATGATCATACTATCTATGAAGTTAATTTGCTTAGATGTCTAACAGTATTTTACCATGTGAATAGTTTTTATACAATTACTTATAACAAACACAAATCATGGCTCAATAGCCCCTCACAAAAAGCACATTTTCTTAGAATAAGTTGGTAAATATATACAATATTGAAAAAGAAATTTATATTGATGTCTATTGGTTGTTAGTTTCTTAATATCACCAATATTTCCCTCTTTTATGCTTTCTCCATCCAGAGAACCATCCCATATGCAACTCCACCTCCCACCCAATTAGTTGCTGTCTAAAAAAAAGTGCTGTTACTTCTACCTTCACCACCGTGGTGGCAAGTCTGCAATCCCTCATCTCCAGATTACTTTAATAGCATGCCAGTTGGTCTCCCTGCCTTAAATCTCTCCTCACTACTATCCATTCTCCACTCAGGGTGATAGCTGTATGAAGACAAAAGAAGGTTTGACAAGTATCAGAATATGTGGCTTTTTAAGTTTAACTGAGATGGGAGATAGAGGTTGCTAAAATGGCAGGTCCCAGTGCAAGTTTTTAAGGACAGAAAAGAGTTATGTGTTTGTAGTTAGTAGGAAAGGAACAAGCACAGAAGAGATTGAAGATTAAAGAGAAAGAAAGTATGATAGTCAGGACAATATCCTGGAGAAGTCAAAAGGAGATGAGAGAAAAGCCATCTCTTAATCAGAGACTGGATTAAATGAAGAGATATTAGGGGGATGTGAAATGAGAAAAAAGGGAGTTCTCTGAAAATATTGGCCTTATTATTTGTCTTAGCTATGAGGATAAGGAAGGGGATACAATGAGAAGCTTCTTGAGGCCTCATGTATAAAATAAGAGAACTGGACAAAATTATCTCTAAGATTACAACCAGTTCTAAAAGTTAATGATTAAGACTCAACATAACTGGAACCTCTAAGTAGTAGTAAAGGAGATGGATGGTGAGAATAATGTAGGGTTGGGGTTTGGCAAGTTGTGATCAGCAATAGGCCAAGGGCACAAAGGATTCAAAAATAGAAGACAGAACAGTTAAAATGGTTCTGGAAGGTAATTATTAAATTATTCTGAACTTTCTGGGTTACCCATAACCTCTGGTACCTTTCACTCCTTTAAACCTAACTCATTTTTTCACCATATTCCCATGATTCCCTTTACACTGAAGTCACCATATTTCAATACTGCAATATCTGAAACACACTAGGTGCTTTAAAATACTTTCTGAATTCTCAAAATAGGTTAATTTAGTATGAGGTATCTTCTCATGTTTATCATATACTTTCTCTACTCCATCCTTTCCAACAGACACTGGTACATGAGTTACAATGATCCCATGATGACCACTAGATCATACTTAAAGTCAAAATATACCTTTAACGAGTGCTCACATTACACACGTTAACCATTTTCTTCTTAATAGCACAGCTGTAGAATTTAAATAAGAATCCTGTACTACAAATCCATATTCCTAGGAAACCATGTCTAGTATAGCTGAAATGCCCCATAGCAAAGTATGTTACTCCAAGTTAGATACACAAAAGCAGAGATTCTTACTCTGCAGTTTTAAACTTTAAAAAAAAAAATTACAACTGTATTTCAATATTTTCCTTTGGAATTCTATGTTTTACTTTATGCATTTAAAAATATTATTATGAGAAGGGAGTCAAAGGCTTCCCCAGACTGCTAAAAGGTACTGGGACACTCAAAAAAAGATTAAGCACCTCTGCCTTAGAGTAGATACAAAGAAATAAGAACATAGTTAACATATCCAGAACTTGCCAGGAGACAAAACCCAAGATAGGAGTCAACAGCAACAAATGGATCTACTGAAACATTTTCATACATATGCATATACATAAACATTCCTACATATACAGTTTATATAGATACACAGAGGAAATCAACATGCACTGTGCATCTCTCATGATGTCATTTTGGTCTTCTTTGAGAACAAGTGACAATATACACACATATGTAATATGTACATACATATAACAGACTGGTATTTACATTCACTTATATATATTTATTTATAGATATAAATGTTATCTCACATGTAAGAAGATAAAATTAAAGTATCTAACTGTGCAATTTAAAATACCAGAATATAACCAAGAATGAAACTGAGTACTTAGTTGGGACTCATCTGCAAAACAAACTAATGTCTTTTGCAAAGGAAATTTGCAACTGACCACAGACAGTGGTAAATATGCTATTCAGAATACATAAGTACACAGAAGGTATAAATGAAGTGCAATAAAAACAATGCTTAAAATAACCATTCCTAGGCAGGAAGAATTATAACACTAAAATTAAAAACAAAATCCAAGACAACTGCTTCCTGGGGCTTATCTGTTCTCTTCTTTCCCATGCATCTTGATTAGAACATGCAACAGGTAGTTGCTGAGGCTGGCATCTCTGCTGGGCAGTGTGTGTTGACGGAGGTTTCTCATACAGATAAGCAAGCTAGAGGAACACCACAGAACCAGACTGGTAGTAATTGTTTTCCCTGCAACCAGTTCATCCTCCATGAGAATGTCAAGAATACGGAGATCCTGAATTCCTTTAAATTCTTCCTCCTGGACAATGGGTTGAACTCATCTTCAAGCAGTTTGAGAAGTACAAGGTGAATAGAAAGAAAGTCCATCTTCCCCTCTTGATCTTAGGCACTGCCAGTTCCTAGTGATGAAACTGATGACTCCCAAAATTCATTAATTGGTCTGATGTGCAGAAATGATATATGTACCTTAGAACTTAGAGAAATTCCTGTTGGGTTCTTATGATGTACAGGTGAGGAGGTGGAGCGAGAATTTTGAAGTCATAAATATTAAAAAGAATATCAAAGCATTCCCAGCTAAAGTGCCTAAGGTCTCTTTGAGAAAATTACAATTATCGCTCAGGGCATTCCCAACTTGCCCCCTGAGATGGACTGGTTGGGATTTGGCAGTTAAGGTGCTAATGGACCATGTGGGTTTTATCTATAATAGTATTTCTTTTAAACCTTTAGGGAGAAAGATCACTTGATCTGATCTCTTGTAAAAACTACCCATGAGACTAGCAGTCAGCTGGCCTTTACTCAGACTAGGTAGCCTAAATGCATATCTATCCAGAAAAAAAAATCCAGCTGAACTAATAGTTAATAAAGTAAGGACTTGGTTTCCAACCTTATGGCCCACCACACATTTTTCTATCCTAACTAAACTAGTCACATAAACTTTTCCACCTCTACACATGCCATGATTTGCATATGCCATAAACCTCACCCAGAAGAATGTTTCCTCAGCTGCATCAAAATCTTTCACATCCTTCAACGCCAATTTCAAATCTAACCGTATTTTATATGCCACTCATATGGCATTTATCCTATTATTCAGTTATCTTTCAATATATTTATAACCTATCAAGATCTTAGTAAGAAACATTAATTTTTTCTGAAGTGTTAAGTGGGGAAAGGAGGTTCTCCCTCAAGGCTCCTACAAATATCTCTCTGTTGCCACAAGTTTTCAGTAGTTTAGGGGCCATTTAGAATAAGATATTCAAGCCACTGCTGCCTCAGGACATTATCAAGCACTTTCCAAAAGAGTTTGCTTTCACAATCTCTCATGTTGAGGTACTCAGAAATATGCATTTTTACTCTGAATGAGTTCTAAAGATCAGAATCTATTCTAAATCTGCTGGCCTAAACCAGAAATTTACATCCTTCAAAGCTCCAGAAAACTGAACCCTGTCTGGAAATCAGTGTTCTAAATCTGGCCTTGACAATGAATTACTGTATGACTATAAGCAAGTTACTTAATTTCTCCATATCCATTTCTTTATAGGGAAAACAAGAGAATTGGACAAATTTGTCTCTAAAGATCTTTACCAGCTTTTAAAGTTAATGAATATGATTCAATTTAACTGGCTGTTTAGATCCTTATACTTCTTATAATAACGAATATCAAAAATGCCAATACAACTCTGGGATAACCCAAACATGAAGAAATAAGCCCATGCCTCCATTACTGAAAGTATTATTCCCTACCTCCTCACCAAAAATTTGGACTCTACCATAGGCCCTGATCTAACTCAGCATCCCTTCCCACCTCCCATACTACCAGCAGCAAGGATATGCTAAGAGACCTAATGACACAACAAAAGCTTCTGTCAAAACCCATCTTTACACCCTGGTCCTTCCTCCTTCTTTCTGTGGAGACCCAGATTTCAGGTTGCAGAAGTTTGCTTGGTCCTCAATAGTGTAACCATAGCCCTTCAGAAGTAAAAGCCTGCCAGAGGCAGCAACCTGGAAGCACCAGCACTGCAAAGTTCTGAACTGCTGCTACTCCAGAATGCAAGCTCTGTACTGCTGGTACAGGATCAGAAAACTGAAGAAGACAGGGAATGGGACAAGTCACTAGGGCAGGACAACAAGCATGCAAGTGGATTGTGCAATATTCCACCATGCCTGAGGTTAAGAACATATCATACAGCTGGGGCCAACTGTGACCTCCCAAAAATCACTTGGTGCAGAGACCTTGGCTAGTGAACAGTGAGTGAATTACTTAGTGTGGGAGGAGCCTGAGACACTTTCAGATCCAGCCCCCATAATCAGAAGGGAGTCAGGAAGTGAGTAATAAGGAAAATAAGGAGGGATAAAAGACTGAAAGTACCAAAGATGCCAGAAAGAAAAACACCAAAGACCTTGAACATACAGGAAAAATAGTAACAACAGAAGGAAATATGGCCTCAAGATCTAGTAAAAGAATTCAGGCATCTATGAATAAATACTATGGGGGGAGAAAAAAAGGAAAACATCCAACTATTTGATGAGACAGAGGACCCTGTGGGATTTGAGAACATGCAACCACAATGTTATTTCTAAGTGATTTAATAAATATGAGAATTATAAGAGCAGAATTTATGGCAGGCAAAGCAAAAAATAGAATAAAAAAAAACCTGAATCTGCAATGATAGGCCTCAACAAACAAACAAAAAGAACAACAGATTAGGAATGCAAATACACAGAACTAAAGGACAACCAAGAAGAAGAGAAGCAAAAATACTAACATTTTTAAAATGCGCTCACCATGCAAGGAAAACACATTGAAATCAAAAACAGGACACACAGACAACCTAAGGATCACAGGTCTCCCTAGGGAATGACAAGACAAAAACCCCTAACATCCTAGGGAAGGAAATAATAGAAGAGAACTTGTGAACACAGAAAATGAAATTCCAATTAAAAGAATTCAAAGATCACCTCCAAAGTATAGTACTAGGTATACTTCTGCCCTTCTTGCTGTTGCCCTTTCTGTATTAATCTTCTGGGGAAAGATTATAAGTTCACTGAGGGCAAGAACAGTCCTACTAGTTTGTATTTGAATCTCTGGCACTTAGCACTGCCTGTTATATAGTAAACACTTAATAACTGGTTTATCTATTTATAAGCAATGTGATTTCATTATTCAAATTAATTTCCAAAAATGCCTGTCATTATTTTTATTCAATCACTTCAGTCAAGTCCAACTCTTTGTGACTGCTTTGGGGATTTTCTGGGTAAAGATACTAGAGTAGTTTACTATTTCCTTCTTTAGCTCATTTTACAGTTGAGGGAACTAAGGAAAACAGGGTGAAGTGATTTCCTGAGGCCAGCTTTGAACTCAGGAAAATAAGACTTCCTAACTTCAGAACCAGCACTCTATCCACTGAACAACCTAGCTGCCCCCAAACACCTATCAATACACCTCAATTATTTTTATGTATTATTCATGTGACAATTATTATAGTACTTAGCAATAATTATGTATAATTATTACATATACTATATTATATATCACATATATAATAGCCATTGTTATTGCTATTATATAGTAAATTATTATTTATGTGACAAATATATTAAGATCCTGCATTGTGGGATATATAAATATCATCATCCAAAAACCTGAGACCCAACTTTTCAATATAATTTAAGCTCTATCATGAGTTTCTATATAATGTGTTTTGCAAGCAGGTAATCTTCACATTATTCAAGCAGTCTGTACTATCACACAATTTTTTAACATTTTTGGGTTTACCTATCATTAAGAATGACAGTTTGTCACCCAATAACTAAAATGTATTAGTTTACCTTTCAGAGTGAGTCATTAACTAATTAAATTAAACATGATTTCTGGAATTCAAAAACAATGACTATAATTAATGAAAACATTCAGTACTTTGGCCAAAAGCCATTTACTCATTATACTTCACGTAAACTTAAGCTATGCCCAGAGAAAAATGCTTTGTCACAGCCACAAACTGTATATCTAGTTTCACATAACCATCCTAAAAATGTATTTGGTTGATCATAAGTACTTTGCTGTAAATCGTTCAATAAAAATCCACAACAATTTCTGTTATGAACATTTATATCTGTAAATGGTTTACTAGATTAATTGGTCACAGGAAGTGCTGCTAAAGACTAGCACAATGAACTAGTTTACCCCAGTTGTTATCATTGGCCAGAGGCTAAACATGGCCAGAAATCTCTCAAATATGTGGTAACAAGATAGATATGGCAATTCTTTAGAGTAAGATCAAGGGAAAAAACCGTCAACATTGCTAGAAAAGCACTACAAAGATCATTCCTTACAAATGTATTTATCCTATCTCCCCTGAAATCAACAATGTAAAAATACACACTATATTACGGAGGAGTAATCATCAAAATAATTTTGGGTATTGGTTAAAAATACAAAGGTCAAGCAGTAAAACAGATATACAATACAGTGAATCAAATTAATCTATTAATTTAATATTCATAACTAGGACTATAGCCCAAAAATATCAAAGAAGTAGGGCCTATGTGTACAAAAACATTTATAACATTTTCATCTGCAGTGACAAAGAACTAGAGACTTAGGAGATACCCACAAATTCTGGCATGGCTAAACAAATTATGGTATATGAATGTAATCTATACTGTTATGCTGTAAAAAGTGATAAAAAGGATGATTTCAGAAGAACCTGGGAAGATGTATATGTACTCACTGATGCAGAATGAAGTGAGTAGAACCCATAGAAAAATTCATACAATAACAACACTGTAAAAATGAACAATCCGAAAGACCAACTAATTAGCATGATTCCAGAGGACCAGTTATGAAATATGCTACCCACCTTCTGACAGAGAAGTGAGAGGCTCAAGATACAAAATAAGACACATTTTTCAACATGGTCAGTTTGTCTGGTCTGACTACACATATTTATTATAATGCTTTTTGTTTGTCTTTGTTTACTTCTCAATAGGAAGCCTGGGGAGAAAATAAATGCTTGTTAATTGAAAAAAACAAATAAAATTAACTTTTTAAAGAAAAAATTCTCTCTTCCTATCTTCCACAGTTGCTGGGCATCACCATCCTTCCAACCACCAATATTTGAAACCTATGAGTCATCTTCAACTCTTTTCTTTTCCACACCCTTGATTCCACCTCCACAGTATCTCTTTGCATCCATCCCCTTCTTAAGAATCCAGTCACAAAGACACTAGGCTAAGTCTGGCCCTTATCACTTCTTTCCTGGACTATTAAAGTTAGTTTTTTCTGAGTTCTCTTTTCTTCAATCTATCCCCTAAACAGATGACAAAGTAATTTTCTTAAAGTACAGGTTTGAGCACATCACCCTTGTTCAACAAATTCCAAAGGCTCCTTCCTCTAGGATTAAATAAATATGAATTCCTTTTTATAACCTAGCTCTTCATAACCTGGGTCTAACCTAATTATACATTATTCTCCTTTCTGAACTGTACCATGTAACAAAACTGACCTTCTGGTTGTGTCTCACAAACAGCATACCACTTCCTGTTTCTGAATCTTTGCATCACTATCCACCAAGGAAGACATGCACTCCTTCCTCATCCCCATGTCTTAGAATCCCTTCTTTTCTCTTCTCAGTGCACAACCCAGTGCCTTGCACACAGCAGGTACTTAAGGCTTGTTGACTGAATTATCAAGGCACAGTACTCCCCTTAATATATACTAATTTCCAGGCAAATAGGCTACTTACTATTCTCTACAACAGTGATATCAAACTTAAATAGTGATGGATCCCTAAAGGCCACATATTGACCAAAAAAAAAAAAACCAAAAAAACCAAAACACAACTACAAACTGGGGTGGGGAGAGTCAAGTTGAAGGAAAAAAGGCAGGGCCTTGCCTGAGCTCTTCCAAATTTTCCTCCAAACAATTTTAAATAATGTCTCAAAACAAAATCTGGAACAGCAGAACCCACAAAAGAATGGGGTAAAACAGTTTTCCAGCCCAAGAAAACTTAGGAGGGCAGGAAAGGTCTGTTGCACAGGGGTGAGAGTGGGGCACTGTCTAGCTCCAGCATAAGCTGCACCAGCATAGGCCATGCCCCAGCAAACCAGCAGCAGGCCTTGGGGACAACTAAATCTGCGGCTACAGTGGTAGCTTTCAGACCTCTCAGCCCACAGGTAGTAAGGGAGTTGGACAACCAATCAGAAAGAGAATATAAGGATCCCTTTGCAGGTACCAGGGGCTGGACTATGCTGCATTGCCCATATGCAAATCCAGGTCTCAATCCCAGGGCAAGAAAAAGCACAGGAGAGTAAAGATCCTGGTCACAGGTCCAGAGCAAAAAAAAAAACTCTTTGTGGTCACTCACAGACCAGGAGAGTATAAACAAACCTCTCCTTAAATCATACCACCTAGGAAAAACTGAAAATGCATTGACCTCCCCACCACACACAAATAGTTCTAAAAAGAGCTACCAAAAAAACCTCTGAAGCTTCAAATAGTGTCCCCTCTACCCTGGAAGCAGAGCCCAACTTTTTTTTTGTTTTGTTTCATTT